>NC_089249.1:117497258-117512258 GCF_963930625.1 Muntiacus reevesi | reverse complement strand
TTTTTTATGATGAACTCAGTAATCTGATAAAATGTGTGTAGAACAGAATTGTTTTGTATTTGCTAGAGGTGTAAGTCAATATTTTGATTAAACCCGGGGCATCCTCTTCCTCTGCGGTAGGCAGAAGTTACTTGTGACCCCCAAAAGGATTTTTTCCTGGATGATGTAAATCTCTCATAAAATTTGAGGCCCGAGCCTAAACATTCCGCCTCTGTCAAATACATTCCAAAGGGTGGGCCAGAGGCTGGGGGATTTCTCTCTTTTTCTTTGGTTTGGGATTATTCATCAGTGTCCCCGTCATCTTTGTTTCAGGTTATTTGGGAATAGCGGTGCTTGCAGCGCTTGTGGACAGTCTATTCCTGCGAGTGAACTCGTCATGAGGGCCCAAGGCAATGTGTATCATCTGAAGGTAGCATCTGCTCCTCTGTGCTTTTAAAAGAACCATACCTTTCCTGCATGGAGACAAAGCCTGTCTCCTTAGTGGGAACTCTCTTGTCTCAAGCCGCAAACACGGAAGGAATCCATTGAAATTGTAGTGTGGCAGTGATGATTACATACCCGCCCCTGTCCCCCACGCCATGGAAGCACACACCTATCTGTCTCTTTCCCCCTTTAGCTTGCTCTAGTTTCTTGCATTTGGGCTTACTCTTTTCTAGAATCATGTCGAAGGAAGGAAAACAGCAAGCCGTAAGTGGCTCCCTGTACTTGACAGATACCTGCTTAAAAACAGTTTACAAACTTGTGACCACTAAAGACTTAATTTGTACTTGTTTTCAGTGGGTTTGCTTTTCCCTTGCAGTGTTTTACATGCTCTACCTGCCGGAATCGCCTGGTCCCGGGAGATCGGTTTCACTACATCAATGGCAGTTTATTTTGTGAACACGATAGACCTACAGCTCTCATCAATGGCCATTTGAATTCACTTCAGAGCAATCCACTACTGCCAGACCAGAAGGTGAATACCTCGCAGTTACTAATAAGCTCTGTTAGAGCAAGTTGGAAGGTTCAACCTAGGTCCATCTAGTGAGGGAGTTTCCTAGGTGGTTGTGTTTTTGCATGTCCTTTTAAAGAAATGTAGGCTACTCATACATACATGTTCAGAAAGAGAAGAGTTGATTGATTAAATTGTGAATCTTCCATGGTTAAAAAAAATCCTGATTTAGTTATAGCTGTAGCTTTACCAGTGTTGAACATGTTATCTCATGCAGAGTCAGGCAAAATGTAAAACTTCCCTATAACCAGTTCTTTATCACACTAGACAGTTTTGAAATTCAGAAATACCAGGTGACTAGGTTATTGTAGGGGGGGAAATTAGAACATTTATGGTAAGAAGAGGGAATAAATGTCTTTGTCATGAAAGAATGATTTCTTCATTAGTAATAGCAATTAGGATAACTGCCTTCCACACCCAATTTACAGTGCTTTGAATTTTAGAGGAGCAGTTTTATCAAACATTCTGGAATTCCAGGGGAGAGCATTTTTGTTGATTCACAAGTCCTATAAGATTTAAATAAGTTACAACTTTTTTCTTTTTTTAAAGTTTTAGCTCTTGCTGATCACTTTGGGCCATAGATAGCTCCCATTATTAAAGATTATGTGTTTTGATTCTTATCCACAGCAGGAGAGTTTTGGGACCAGAGTTAGAAATGAGGAAATTATACAGATGTACGAATCATGTAGTATTAGAGGGCACTTCAGAGGGAAAATCGGGTGTTCAACAGTTGTCCAGCACCTCCAGTACTGGATAGTTTTAGATCTATTTTAATCTCCTTAATAAGTCCTATAGCTATGCAAGTGAGTGCATTTTGATAACTGCTGTGCCTAATTTGTAACAATTACTGTCAACCTTCAGTTAAGAGACTGTTCATTCCACACTGGCCCAGAAAAGAGTGAAATGTATGACTTGTGCGCATAATTTTATTCACATCATATTTCATACTGATTATGTATTGATGACATTGATTCATTTACTCTTTACAGCGCCACTTGCATGGATATTAAATCTTATTGACCACAGATGAATTTTAATTTCAGATTGGTGATAGATTTTTCCATCAGCTCTGATAGTATGTTTGACTTTTTCATCATTAACCCAGGCAATCACACAGCACTGAGTTATTGCATTGAAACAAAAAGTGCACACTTCACTTGGTAATTCTTTATGGATTTACAATAGGAACTTCATTAATGTCTGTTGTGGGGATCACAAAAAACAACATTTATCTGCAAATAGGAATTTAGCAAGCTTCAAAAATCTCAGGAAAAAATATTAGGCCTCTTTGTCTTCCGTAATGCATTTTCTTAACGTTGTGTATAGGGAAAATGACTAATATTTGAAGACTATTTAAAATTATACTGCCATATTTTAATACTTATTTCTATCATTTTCTCTTATTCAAGCTTATGGAGTGATTTTAAATGTATTTTCCATTGCATTATTAGGTAAAGGTTAATTGCATCAAAGTATGTATAGCTTTCCTTATTTAGTTTATTAATATGGGAAGCTACCTAGAATACTATTGTAAGAATGGAAGTCTTAATTTTTATTGCACATTAATCAGTCACCATCAATGAGCCATTTCAAGCTTCTTTAAGAAGTGCCAATACATATAAATGCTTACAGATTTTTATGCTTTCATTTCTAGTTAAGTGAATCTATAGGGCACAGTTGAGGACAATAATAAGGACAGTAGCAAATATCTTGAGTTATCATTTCAGTTTGGAGCCATTGGTAGTTGGTAGTTATTGGTAGTTATTGGTAGTTATACTTGGTAGCCACCCCGCCAAAAAACGAGGTACAAGAATAAAACCTACCACCTCCGATATAAAATCATAGTTTTCTACAGATTTTATCTTAAGTTTTTTGCTGGTGTTATGCGATTTCTTTCCCTGATTTAGCAAGGCATAAAAAATGATAGAGCTACCAACGTGCATGATGAAAATTGGAGGATATAGAGACGAGGTAGAAAATGTTGCCATGCTGAGCAGCACTGAATACAGGACGCAGCTTTGTTAGCCTGGGACTAATGCACAGACACGTAATAAGTCTGAGCATGGTCTCACAGTACTGTCTTACTGAGTATAAGATGACGTAAGTTGGGAGGTGTGAGGGAGGAAAATTGGGAAGAAAATCTGGTTTACGTGTGGACAGCATTGCATGTATTGTGCCTTTCATATAAGTCCATACCTTCTGCAGGGAGGGAGAGGTAGGACATTGATTTTGGAATACAAGATATATTAGGCAATGAGTAAGAGACTTATCAGTGTGTATTTTCTTAATGTTGGAAGCCAGAAGGAGACAGGTGGCCTTCAAAAAGTAATAGCTTTTAAAAAGCATAAGGAAATATAACTTAAGGAGGTGTTCTTATGAAACACTGGTGAGAAGCTGTGTTTTGGGGTTGATGTTAATTAAGAACATATCCCCGTTGGCCTAAATGGCTCACATTTTTGCCCTTGGTGTTAGGCTCACCATGAGCCGGGTCAATTCACAAGGCAATTTTTGTAAATAAAGGTTTGGGATAAGCTGAACATGGTCCAGAGAGACATTCACAAGAGGGCACGGGGGAAGAGATAATGAAAACACTGCCTGGTGGAACATAAACTACTTTTTGGACTTAGAGAAGGCTTTAAAATGATTTTTCCCAAACCCTCTGGCACTTCTTTTCTGGAGGAGATGGGATGGGGAGAAATGACAAATAGCTCCATTTTATTATTTTCTTCTCTCTCGTTCTCCATATTTTTGGTAGGGAAAATTGGACATTAATTTTGGCCGTTTTCCTTCTGTTCGCAGAACCAATTACGTTTTTAGTGCATGATGCATAATAAATATACCCAGGCATCCTCTGGCTGAAAAGTAATGAGTTGATTATTTGTACATCCCTTCTTTAAAGGCAGCTAATTGTATGGAAAGTATAGGCCCCCATCATCTGCCCCCTTTCAACTTTTATCCTCCTGAAATTTGTTCCCAGTGTCTGGGATGTATAGTTTAGTTGTTGTTTTGCATCACTGGCTTTTGTATATTCTGAGAAAAAATGATTTTGAGCTTTCAAGTCATATAATCTCTTGACTAAAATCTCAGACCACTAGTGTTCCAGGATCTACAAAATCTTACAGCCTGTTTTGTCTAAAGGAGACTTGGCTCCCCTCAGGAGAATAATACCTTGTAGAGAGCTATGTACATAGAATCAAGAATTGTGGCAGTGGCAATTTTTTTGTTTGTTTTGTTTGTGATAAATTTTGCCTGCTCTGGAATTCTTTTGTCCACTCAGGAGTGATTATTCCGTCTAGGATAATCTGTGCTTTTCAGTAAAATAAGAGATCACATCTCCTTGGTTGGAAGAAAATCTAGTGAGAGTTCTAGTTTGCATACCAGTTCACAATTCACCCGTAGTAGTTATATAACTGGTGGTGTGTGTGTGTCCATCGTAGAGGACATTTGATGCTCATTTATTAAATATGCTCGCTGGCTGCTGCCGCATCTTTGTTCTGGACAGACAAATTACCTTTCTCACACTGAGCCTCTACTCTGGGGAATTAAGCCTCCACCACTTTAATTAGCTTGGAAGTAGGGGGTTGCAGCTCCTAATAGACTTCAGGCTTTTAGTAAGTTAGGGAAAGGGTGAAACGAGAACTTCCTGGGAAGCTCAAAATGTCATTTAAAAACCATAAAAACCTAATATATATTATTTCATTGCAGTAATTGCAAACAGATTGTATTCGACGACTGTGTGGAGTATCATTTGTAACTTAAACATTAAAGTTAGACTTCCATGGAACTACATTCTATAATTGAGCACGTCATGAACACATTATATAAGTTTGATTCATATATTTACAATATTTATGTAATATTAAGTGGCATAGCAGATAGGAAATACTAAGGGAAGAGTAGCATCTGAATATTTGTGTGTGTGTGTATGTACACACATGCATATACACACATAACCTATAGGTGGAGAAGGATATGTTGAATAGACATCACATGGGGATATTAACATAATAATGATAATTGATAATATTTGTTTAGCTTCTATTAAGTGCCAGGCACCGCTGAATGTACTCCCCATATATTACGTAGTCCTTACTACAGTCTTATTATCCCCACTTGAAGGATGAGGAAACCGAGACATAGACAATCAAGTAACTTGCAAAAGGTTACACAGCTGTAAATATTAACACAAAACTCCCTGGAGAGAAGGGACTTGCCTTTAAGATTCAAGTACAAGGCAAGATGTTGTAATTCATTCTTTTCAGAAAGAAACTTGCCTTTACAGAGTTCAGTAATTCAGTGTAGAACTTTACATCAGAAACTTTCTAATAGTCCATTTATTGTCTCATTTTCTCCACTAGTAAAAGTGCAGAAAATGTTATGCTTTAGTTCTTCACTGCTGGGGTAAGTAGCGTAGAAAGCCTCTATCAAGTCACAGTTGGGAAGTAATCTAATAAAAGAAGATTAGTGAATGTAAGGAAGACAAAAGCAGTCGTGTTTGAGTTTAATATCTCTCAAATTTAGCATTTTAGCTAAGATGCCCGTTTTTATTTCTTGCAGGTCTGCTAAAGGTCAGAGTAATGCAGAATGCGTGCCTTCATCTCAGATCTTGCTCATCACAGGTGGATCCCATGTGTCTTCAGTAGACAAGTCACCTTTGTAGCTAGCACCAGTGCCAGCTCCATGCCATTGCACCTTCTTTAGTCTTGATTGCTCTTCCCGCATTTATTGGTGTATTAAAATGACTGAATATGAACATTAAGGACTCCATGAACCTGGGCTAATGGGAGACTGTAGAGAAAATGAAAAAAGATCCACCGGAGGACATCTTTGGGGGGGAGGGAGCTTGGGAGGAGGGAAATGACTAATGAAGCTAATTAAAAGAAGCATTCAAATCTGCTTTCTACCCTCATTAACAATTAGCAGGGCACTGGCCAGAGTTTGTACCCTGTGTTTTACCTTAACAACATTCTGTTTGCTCTTTGTATATTTAAGTGTTGTAAGGAAATGTGTTTCAATCAAAACTGAACATGAGATAAAGGAAAGAGATGTGGCTTTTGTGATATTCTATCACAAACACTTTTATTGTATCTCTGTAAAATACATTGTATGTATGCATGTAAGTGTTTTTGTCCTAATGTTGCTACTCCCATGGCAAAGACAAAAAAAGAATGAAAAAAAGAAAAAAAAATTGGAAAAAAAAAATCAAGCTCATAGCAGCTACTGTGTAGAAATTCCCCCCTACTTCTAATTTGCTGAATGAAGAAAAAATCTTTTATTTGTGATATTTTCAGAGACATTTGCTCTAGTATGGTGTATTTAAATAATAAAAACTTAAAAGAAAAAGTATTCAATGGAGTTTGGGTTTAAAAACTGCTTTTTCTTTTTTGTGTTTTGGAAAATTTTAGTGTTTTTGTTCTATACCAAGTTCACTTTAAAAAATCTTAGGGGGTCAAAGGAGGTGGTGTGTATGTTTTATTTAGCTCTGAGCCAATAAGGTATTCTTCAAATTACTTAACTATGCCATTTTTGGCAGGGGTACAAAGCCATGTTTCTAAAGGAGTCCTTTTTATAAGTTCAGAATATTCTGTTAACAGCACGCCATTACACTTCTATATCACAGTGAATCTTTTGTGTTTATATATATACATTTATTTGATTCTTCAACTATTTCATTTATTCTTTTTTCTCAATAGGAAAGCCTTGGGTATTGATGGAAAGCATGTTAAAGACTGTGGCATAACCGTCTTGTTCTCTTACCAAGTTTATAGCTTTTGAAGGAAATAGCAGTTCTAAAGCATACCTGTTCAGATTTTGAAGTTCATTAGTTGTTAGGAACCCTGAGCTCTCTTACCGTCGTCTTTGATGGGTGAAGCCGCCATTTTCTGCTGAGCTTTTAGTCTCATGTGGTCTGAGTATGATTTGTTTCTTTTGTTCTTACACTCCTGTACTGACTCTGCCTTTCCATATGTTTGGGGGAGGATTTGGCTTTCATTTAGTAGCACTCTTGAGATACTTGGTCGCCAGTTCTAGGCAGCAGAATCTCCCTACGTGCGCCGGCATTGCCCGCAGATTTGTCCTGCGGAAAAACGTTTAGGCCAGGGATTCAGTGGACTTGGGGTAGGTGCTGGAAGGAGGAACAGTCTGAAAGGCTGCTCTGTGAGGTTGTTGGATGTGAGCAGAACCCAACTGCAACTTCTCACACAGGTTAGTAAAGCCAGGTGTGTTCACATTGATACTTTAAGTTTTATTTTCTCTTATTCCAAAGAAAAGCTCGCATACAGACTTACCTTGTCTCTGAGAATAGGAATCGGTTCTGCAGAGAGGTCAGGCTCACCACATCTCAGCTAGCTGTCAGCTTCCCTTTGGGACCTCCTGCTTTCAGAGATTCCAGGCCAAAAGGAAAAAATCAGTTTTCTAGCTGAAGACCTCCTATAAACCTCCTGTGGGAGAATTTAAAGGGAAAGTTAAAGCGAATAGTTTATTAGAACTTTATAAAAAGAACATGCAGGAAAAAAGTTACATAAACACTACCTGTTAGAGTTGGATCTTTGGGGGAATTTCTAGGAACTAGTTCTGGTTCTTTTTTTTCTTTTAGATAACTTTAAGGGAACATGAACTGGAGGCTTCAGGATAGAAAAGGAGAAAAGTGTTCATGAGAATGCAAGCATCTTCTCTTAATTCTTGACATAAGCACTCGTGTCCCATATAATGTAGAAATTCAAAGGAGATAGTTAATAACTTTTAGTCAGTAATACAGCTGTGGCATTCAGTGATGTGGAGGGCTAAGGTCATTAAAGACTTTAAATGAACTATTATATGGCTGGTTCCTCAAGCACTGCTGCCGTATTTAATAACGAGCTTCTAAAAGCATTTCTTAAGTTGCAGACCTATAAGATTACAAATGTCACTCATGTTAGTATAATCCACATGCAAGTGATGAAGCCTTCTCTTTGATGTGCTAAATTGGAGAAGGACTAATGGAGCTATGAATATACAATAGAACATATTTAAGTAGTAGTCTTGCTTTAGGTAAAACACTTCCCTTGAAACCAGAGGCATTTCAAACAATAAAACTGGTCTCTAATGGGGATGCTCTGTGGATGGAAAGCTACAGAAAACACTCAGGTTTATTCTGATGTGAGCAGTGATCGTATTCCTCTCCCAACCCCAACATTGCTGGGGAAAAAAAGGAAACCCACTTGCTTGTTCACCTTTCGTCGCTGCATTTGATGTTAGTGAGATGTACTCTGTTATTTTGAAAGGACTTATTTAGTATTAGCCACATCGTACAGCAAGATGGCTCTAGTCCTTAACAAACCAGTGCAATTAAAAAGAAAAGCAAATGTGACAGCCCAGCTGAACTCCTGATTTTAAAAAAAGTTTGATATATATATATATAAATGTCTCAATCATGCAAATTGTCAATCTTGCTAATGAAACAATTTTGTAAAAAGATTGTCCTCTGAAAGAGTTTAATGTTTTTTTACCTGTCTAGTTAGATTTACACAGCCTGAAAGGCAGAAGAGCCTGAATGACGCTTTTCCAAACCAAATTGTTTGCCACAAGAAACTATTTCCAGCTCTTCATGACTTATTAGGAAATAGTTTAACACAGACTGTAGTGTCTTATGAAATGAGAAAACTGTCACTGAAATGAAGCTTGTGAAATTGTCATCCTCTTAATATTTATTTAAATTCTTTTGCCCTGATTAGCACTGATATTTGAAAACTAATAACCTAAAATGAAGCTCTTAAATGGCTTGAATGTCAATATAATAAGGTTCTAATGTGAACTACTATTTATATAAAATATTTTTTAGGGCCAAGAAATTACATAACAGTGAATCCAAGATCTGTCTATTAAAACACTATAGTGAAGGGTTTCCAGGTAGCCTAAATAATTGTAAATTGAGAAGGTGTCCAGAGCCTCTTCCACCCAGGAATTCTATCCTGGGTGCTTGCATCCTGTGCCTTGGTTGCAGAGGATGTGGGAACACAAATCATTTATAAGTTGATGTTACTTGTCGCTTTGTCACAGACTCACCTATTGTCAGTTCAGCCAAGTCACAGAAATGCTTATTGCAGTTAAATAGCAATTTGTTTCCATGAAACTGCAATTAAAGTATTACAGAGCAGCCATTTTAGATTGGCAAGGCTCTGAATGCATGTTAAACAGCCAGCGATTCCCACTTGCAAAGTCTGGGATCTGACTAGCAGATCCCAGTGTCACACATGCACCCGTGTTGGGTATTTAGTTAAGAGGCTTCTGCAGCTCTCTGCTCACTTTGTGAACATGCTGAGAGCTATCCATGTCAGTGCTGATTTGGGGAAGGTGAACTTGCAACTTACCTCAAGTGAATACTATTTTCAGTTGTACAAGTAGCGCTTTCTGCTAGTGGGTAACGTACATGTTTCCGGGAGGGAAGGTTTTCAAGTTCAGATTGATTCTGTGGAGAATGGACTGTAACTCGGAAGCCTGAGGCCAATAATGTACTACAGGTCCTGACACGTTACAGCTGTGTCAACAGGGCCGTTCTCGCTCCTAAATCACAGCTAGTAAAGCAGAGGATGAAAATCAACTGATTCTAAGTTCTTTGAATGACACTAGAAAGTTGTTTAATGACTCTCTGTTAGAAGGGACAAGCCTGAGTGGAGCTTCCTATATACCTATTTTAATTGTTTCTCTCCCCTTTGAAACAGAACTGGACAACTTTCCGGGTTGTGTGCATCACCAGCCCCGGATCAAAACCTGCAGGGGAAAAAGAGGCTCTGAACTGAATTCTTGTAAAGTTCAGGATTTGTTGAGTGAGGAAGGTGAAGTGCAAAAGTTTCATGGAAAACGCAAAACCTTGATGTAAGATCCTGAGAGAGGAAAGGCTTTCAGAGGTGGTGTTTTAAAATGCAACTAGCGGTGCATTCTAACCAGCTTGGAAACCATCATTAGCTATGAGAACAGGGGACATTGTGCCTTCCTTCAGCCTAGAAAGTTCTACCTTGAACCAAAAGGTTTATGATCTCCACTTAAAACAGTTTTCATGTGCAGTGCATCTATTTATAGGACTTTACCTGTGTTGTTTGAGCTGTAATTTTTTAAGTGAGAGGAAAACATTAAAAGTGTTTCTTCCTAAATTAATTTTTCATTGTTGGAGAATTGAATGTTTTTAGGAACAGAAAAGGGTAAATCTGAAGATGAACTGAATTTACAAATGAGGGTTAATTATGAGAAGATTAATTATGAAAACTGGAAAGGAAATTGCTTGCTTGGGCTATGAATGTATGTCTTTTTCTTTATTTAAATATGGTCGGTTAGAGATGGGTGTGTTTTCAAGTCTTCATATCCTTCTAAGGCGTCTGATTAATTTCTGTCCTCAGTTATGGGACTTAAACTTTCCATCACCCTTACATCTTTAGATATAATGTTTAATATAACGACTTTATCTTGGAGTCGTGCAATGCTTTGTAAATGTATTTATATGTTAACATTTACTGTGAGCAAGTTCTTACACATGTTACTTCGGTCCTTTGACTAATCATCTTGATTATTGGCTCAGTTATACAGATGCGGTCCTGAAGTTTGAGGGAGGTGACTTATGAAAGAAGGACCAGTTCTACAGTTAGGGGAATGGGTGCTTTCTTTGGGTGCAACTTTTAAGTAATCAAGACAGTGCTTTAATGCAATACTTTTAAAAATAAGATTAATGCAAAAACATCCATGATGAACAAAAGAATCACAATTTCCGATAAAGGCAGGATCAGTATTACTTCCATTCCTTTTCCTCAGGCTCCCAGCATTGCTGGGCGCTGTTATTAATGTTCCGAGTGCCCGAGCTGCTAGTGCCCTGGCATTTTGGTAGAGTTGCCTTACAAATTGTGAGACAGCAACAATGATATATTTTATTCTATGAGCTATAACAGTTTTTTTTCTTCCCTTCAAAAGCTAAAGTATTGCATTTTATCTTTATCCAACTTGGAATTGCCGATTCATTTACATTACCTGCATATTTTAGCCTCTCTCTAAAAGAAATTTCTCTTGAATTTTGACAAAGCTCAACAACTTCATGGTGAATAATAAAGTATAATTGATAACAACTATGACTACAAGTTGTTGCTGAGGAAAAGGAGGGAGACTTCAGAAATCCTCTTAGTCCAGAAGGCAAAAATAGATAACTAACTATATCCCATACAAAGGAGTAGTAAATGGTATGTTTAAAATGTCTGAATGAGCTGTGGCTTGGGCCTGCAGTTCATATTTGTGGTAAATAAAAGACCAATGAATCTAATTATGTAAAAGTAACATATACATATATAAATATAAAAGAGGTAATACAACAGTTTTTATAGAAAAGTTTTACATGTTCTAGCATGATGCAAAAAGCAGATGTACCAGGAAAGAACTAATATTTGTATTTATTCTTTTAAGATAGGAGAGCACTGAAGTATTCCAATAGAACATATTATACTTTTAATCACATCCAAATATGATTCTGAGCTGATTTTGAAAATTTTCTTGGCTGTGCTTCCTATTTCCCCATTAATTGCTAGAATCCAAAAAGATATCAAGATTTGTAGATAAATTGCTGTAACACACCATTAAATCCAAGCTGTGCTTATTGGTAAAGGAAAAATAGTTAAGAACAGTTTCTACTCAATTTAATAAAACATAATTTTGATGTTGATATAAAGGTTAGGCAAAAAGGGCTTATTTTTGGCCTGGATTCCTGATTGTAGTGGCTTTTGGAGCCAAAGTGCCTGTTCTCAAAGCCCATAATGTCTATGTTATTTCATGGAATATCTCAGCCCAATGACTCTTTGCAGGTGATCTTTTAATCTTTTATTCTGCTGTGTGCAAAATGAGACTTCGGTTACCCAATATGTGTTTTTTCCAGTCTGAAGACTAAATTACTCTTCTCATTGGATATGGATGGATATACATCCATCCTCTTTAAATTGTAAGGACCTGAAAAAAATATGCATCGGTGAATGCACTATAGATTAAAAACTACAGAGTATCAAGTGTAAAGAATGAGATACTGTGTGTTATGTGTATATTATGACCTCAGCTCATAAAATCGGTAAGTGAAGTCTGGTCACATCACCGAAGGGTAGGCAGGATTTGCACTAGGTAGTGAGCGGAGCTGCAGGACCCATGTGCTCAGCTACTTAGTTACACTACCACTCTCTATAGCTGGACTGAAGACCATTCTAACATTCGAGTTTTTCAGTCAGCGCAGCGTTACAGGCATAAGCACAGCCTGAATGGTGTTTATCAGCTTTTTTTTTCAGGCAGGGGTGGGAATAGATGTTTATGGAATTTATAATAGATAAAATATTTTCTCTCTAGATTCTAAGCTCTGGAGAAATTTCTCTCATGAGAGAGAGGGAGTAGGGAGGATGGAAGGAACAATTACCTAAATAAATTGCTCTTTGAGAGAGGATTAATGGGCTGGATGGAGTCTCTCACTGCAGATTGGGAGGAAGACTGTAGGGGCTTCTCAATTGCCTTCTCCAAACACGCCGTGGATGTGGCTTTCTTTGTCTGATTTCACCCCGGTTATCAGGAGGCTCTTCCCTCACCCACACAAGATGCTGTCACTATGCATCCTGAAACCCCAGCTATGCTTTTGTGGGCTGCAGGCCCGTGCAAGGCTGTGACATCAGGAGGTTTCAGACATTAGCAGCGTCGGGAGTTTTTTTTCTAATATATTCTGTGTTACTTTATTTTTTTCTTTCTTTCTTTTTTTTTTTTTATTGTAGTGGTTTTTGCCATACATTGACATGAATCAACCCTATATGCGTTGGCAGTTTTTAAAAGTTGATATGATACAACATTTGGTGACACTTTCACAGGTGTGTCAGGGAGAGCTGAGGTGAAATGAAAATTGCAATAGAAGAAAGGCAGATTCCAATGTTCTTGATGAAATTTGGGGTACCACTGGGGCAAGAAACACTGCTTCTGGTTTGTTAAAGCTACAGCCTCTGGAAACCTAATCCTTCCCTTCTCTGAGAGTGGAGTGGGAGCAGTGGGGGGCGGAAGAGATGGAGGGGACAGGTTTGAGTTTTCTGATTTGTTACTGAGTGAATCAGGCGGATAAACAGGCTTGATTTTCAAAGGACAGGCAATCCTAAATGGATTTCTGACACTGAGGCTTTTAACTCGGTCTTTCTTCTTGGGGATGAGTGTAATTCACAAAACTCCATCCTGTAAGCAATTGTTTTTTACCCTCTAAGTAGTAAAACATGTTTTAAAATTACAAAGAAGGGGGGAGAAAGATTCTGGCTGACTTTGGCGCTCTCAGAAGCCAGGCTGTCTTTGCAGTGGGCCAAGTGAAGGTGTAGCTGTAATATTTTTCTCCCTAAGTTGTGTTTTATATTTTTTTTTAGCCCAGAATTTGATTTCTAACAGGCCCACCAAAGGATTCTGCCCCTGGAAACTCCATGTTTTGTATGCAGATGGCATGCTAATGAACTCATTACCGTGCATTTTATCCAGCTCTGGACAGATTTGTGACATTATTTTTCAAAACAAAACGGGGTTAGGCAGTTGGTTGGTTGGGCCTGGTGAGAATTGGGTGACTAAGTTAAAAAAAAATATTTTCCAAAACACTACCAACTTGCTCAGGGTTGCTGCTAAACATTCTGTTAACCAGTCCCCCCTGCATCTCCCTCTAGAAAAGATTCTTTGATTTCCCCATATTCCTAAAGACATATACAACTGTGTGCCTTCCAATTTTATTCTAAGTCTGTGTAATTCTGGGTTTTCTTTTTGGTTCCTTAAGTATCCTTGGGTATCTTGTGTATCTTTGTATCTTTTAGCTTAAGTTTCTGCACCAACCTCAGGAGAGAGAGTACTCACTGTTGTCTTAAGGGGAATGCTTTGAAAGTTAATGATGGAATATTTACCTAGCATTCTGTGCTCTGTGATTTTTAGGACCGGATGAACGTACTCATGACTCCTCACCCTCCCCTTTTATTTTGAAGCGTGTAATAAAGCCTGTATTGCATTGTCATGTGAAATAAGCACCAAACTGGGAGTCAGGAAACACTTAGAATTTAATTTTAGTCATGAAGGGAAATCAAATGGAACCTATAATTAAATTTGTCTTTTCAATCAAATATTAGCCATAGGCTAATCATTTAATCTCACTACCTCATTTTGCCCATCTGTTAAATAGGAATTTGCTAATAACAGATATATTTGCCCATGCGTTAGATGAGTCATTAGAAGGTAAAAGGGCTTTATATTCTGAGGATGGTACTCTTGGATTGTAACCACTGAAGCAATGGAAAATATAGTCACTTCTTGGATATACGGATTAGTTATAAAGTCTTCAATTTACTTTGAAAATTATTGTAGCCAACTCTTGCCTACCTTCTCTAGTGGAGGGGCCTTGTGATGTAGATTAATTAAAAAATAATGGGTAACACTCAAATAATTTGTTTTTGGTTTAGAATGTAAATGTAATTTTTTTCATTAAAAAAATATTCTGAGCAGTTTTAGGTTCACAGAAAAATTGAGAAGAAGGTACAGAGACTTCTCATCTTCCCTCTGCCTCCACACAATCACAGGCTCTCCTATTATCAACATCCCCCACCAAAATGGTACATTTGTTACAACTGATGAACCTACACTTGTTGACATGTCACAATCACCCAGAGTCCACAGCCTACATTAGGGTTCACTCTTGGTGTTGTAAAGCCTATGGGTTTGGACAAATGTATAATAACATGTATCCACCATTATAGTACCATAAAGAGTATTTTCACCACAGTTAAAATCCTCTGTGCTCTGCCTATTCATCCTTACCCCACCCCACACACTCTGACAATGACTGATGTTTTTACTGTGTCTGTAGTTTTGCCTTTTCCAGAATGTCATATAATTGGAATCATATAGTATATAGTCTTTTCAGATTGGCTTCTTTCACTCAGTAATATGCATTTAAGGTTGCTCCATGTCTTTTCATGACCCAATAGCTCATTTCAATTTAACACTGAATAATATGCCATTTT